>NW_020171516.1:0-885 GCF_001040885.1 Strongyloides ratti | reverse complement strand
TACAAAAAAAGTTGACTATTCATTTATATGATGTTTGTATGTCTGTTTACACAAATATATGTGTATGTAGTAAACAAGTGAGTGAAAGAAAAATGATATACTCGGAAACTATAATTGATTCTTCGGTTTATAAAACCGGTTTATAAAACCTTATAAAACCTTTTTTGCTAAACTTATGCCTATTGTTGTCAGGAGTCATCAAATATCCCATAAACACTCAATAGAGGTAATATCATTGCAAGTTTTAAATAAAAATTTCAATAAAAATCAGTTAAAAATTTATTTTTTTAACTCCTTTTGGAGTCACCTCCAAGGAGGCTTCACTTCTAACTGTGTAGGAATCTTTGATTAGTTAACTTAACTTAGATTTATCAACTTTATAAGTTATAAATTTTATCTATTTTATAACCATTTACATTATTATTATCATCATTTACATTATCACCATTAACATAATCATCACATTCCCATCATGAGTATAAAAAATTTTACCATTAACAATAAAAACATTACTAAAAACATAACTAATGACAATATTAAGATACCTTGGACAAGCAACCAAATATCCACAGTTCTAAAAGTACTGACAAAATGTAGATTAGATGAGAACCATAAAATATTAATAGACATTAGTACAAAACAATTTAAACAATTAGTTAATTCAGTTAATAAAACTGAAGAACAAATATTAGAATATTTAGATTTTGAATTTAAGAATAGATTATTTTTGCAGCTACCAATTACTAGCTTGCCAATTCCGCCAAGTGAATTAAATTCACAAAGACTAAAAATACAAAATAGATTTAACATTAAACATAAAGATATACCCAAATCTATTAAACAAGGATCTGTTAGTGAGAATACATTATCAAAATCACTTAGTGC